>NC_092169.1:36507500-36512500 GCF_045791955.1 Oncorhynchus clarkii lewisi | reverse complement strand
ACACACACTGGATTCTTCACACACACACACTGGACTCCACACACACTGGACTCCACACACGCACTGGACTCTACACACGCACTAGACTCTACACACACACTGGATTCTTCACACACACACACACTGGACTCCACACACACACTGGACTCTACTCTCACACACACACACACACACACACTGGACTCTACACACACTGGACTCCACACACGCACTGGACTCTACACACGCACTAGACTCTACACACACACTGGATTCTTCACACACACACACTGGACTCCACACACACACTGGACTCTACTCTCACACACACACACACACACACACTGGACTCTACACACACTGGACTCCACACACGCACTGGACTCCACACACACACACACACACACACTGGACTCTACACACGCACTGGACTCTACACACGCACTGGACTCTACACACGCACTGGACTCTACACACGCACTGGACTCTACTCACACACTAGACTCTACTCACACACAAGACTGTACTCACACACTGGACTTCACACACACATACACGCACTGGACTCTACACACAAACTGGACTCCACACACAAACTGGACTCCACACAAAACTGGACACCACACACACACACTGGACTCCACACACACACACTGGACTCTACACACGTACTGGACTCTACACACACACACACACACACACACACACACTGGACTCCACACACAAACTGGACCCAACACACACTGGAATCCACACACACACACACACACACTGGACTCCACTCACACTGGACTCCACTCACACACTGGACTCTACTCACACACTGGACTCTACTCACGCACGTGACTCTAAACACGCACTGGACTCTACACACGCACTGGACACTACACACGCACTGGACTCTACTCACACACTGGACTGTACTCACACACTGGACTGTACTCACACACTGGCCTCTACACACGCACTGGACTCTACACACGCACTGGACTCTACACACGCACTGGATTCTACACACGCACTGGACTCTACTCACACACTAGACTCTACTCACACACTGGACTCTACACACGCACTGGACTCTACACACGCACTGGACTCTACACACGCACTGGACTCTACTCACACACCAGACTCTACACACACACTGGACTCTACACACGCACTGGAATCAACACACCTACACATTGGACTTTACACACCCACACACTGGACTCCACACACACACACACACACACACACACACACACACACACACACACACACACACACACACACACACACACACACACACACACACACACACACACACACACACACACACACGCACTGGACTCTACACACACGCACTGGACTCTACACACAAACTCGACTCCACACACAAACTGGACTCCACACACAAACTGGACACCACACACACACACTGGACTCCACACACACACACTGGACTCTACACACGCACTGGACTCTACACACACACACACACACACACACTGGACTCCACACACAAACTGGACCCAACACACACTGGAATCCACACACACACACACACTGGACTCCACTCACACTGGACTCCACTCACACACTGGACTCTACTCACACACTGGACTCTACTCACGCATGGGACTCTACACACGCACTGGACTCTACACACGCACTGGACTCTACTCACACACTGGACTGTACTCACACACTGGACTGTACACACGCACTGGACTCTACACACGCACTGGACTCTACACACGCACTGGACTCTACACACGCACTGGATTCTACACACGCACTGGGCTCTACTCACACACTAGACTCTACACACACACTGGACTCCACACACACACACACACACACACACACACACACACACACACACACACACACACACACACACACACACACACACACACGCACTAGACTCTACACACGCACTGGACTCTACACACGCACTGGACTCTACACACGCACTGGACTCTACACACGCACTGGAATCAACACACCCACACATTGGACTTTACACACCCACACACTGTACTCCACACACACACACACACACACACACACACACACACACACACACACACACACACACACACAGACGCACTGGACTCTACACACACGCACTGGACTCTACACACACACTGGACTCCACACACACACTGGACTCCACACACACACTGGTCTCCACACACACACACACACTGGACTCTACACACAAACTGGACTCCACACACAAACTGGACTCCACACACAAACTGGACTCTACACACACACATTGGACTCCACACACACACACTGGACTCTACACACGCACTGGACTCTACACACACACACACACACACACACACAAACTGGACTCCACACACACACTGGAATCCACACACACACACACACACACACACTGGAATCCACACACACACACACTGGACTCCACTCACACTGGACTCCACTCACACACTGGACACTACTCACACAGTGGACTCTACTCATGCACTGGACTCTACACACGCACTGGACTCTACACACGCACTGGACTCTACACACGCACTAGACTCTACACACACACTGGATTCTTCACACACACACACTGGACTCCACACACACACTGGACTCTACTCTCACACACACACACTGGACTCTACACACACTGGACTCCACACACACACTGGACTCCACACACACACACACTGGACTCTACACAAACTGGACTCTACACACGCACTGGACTCTACTCACACACACTGGACTCTACAAACACATACACTGGACTCCACACACACACACACTGGACTCTACACACACTGGACTCCACACACACGCACTGGACTCCACATACACGCACTGGACTCTACTCACACACACACACTGGACTCTACACACACTGGACTCCACACACACACACACACACAGGACTCTACACACACACACAGGACTCTACACACACACACTGGACTCCACACACACACTGGACTCTACTCACACACACACACTGGACTCTACACACACTGGACTCCACACACACACAAACACACTGGACTCCACACACACACACACACACACACACACACACACACACACACACACACACACACACACACACACGCACGCACACGACTCTACACACTCACTGGACTCTACACACACACTGGAATCTACACACCCACACACTGCTCCACACACACACACACACTGGACTCCACACACAAACTGGACTCCACACACACACACACACACAGGACTCCACACACACACACTGGACTCTACACACGCACTGGACTCTACACAAACACACACACACTGGACTCTACACACGCACTGGACTCTACACACGCACTGGACTCTACACACACACACACACTGGACTCTACACACACTGGACTCTACACACACGCACACAGGACTCTACACACACACACACTGGACTCCACACACACACTGGACTCTACTCACACACACACAAACACACACACACACACTGGACTTTACACACCCACACACTGGACTCCACACACACACACACACACACACACACACACACACACACACACACACACACACACACACACACAGACGCACTGGACTCTACACACAAACTGGACTCCACACACAAACTGGACTCCACACACAAACTGGACTCTACACTCACACACTGGACTCCACACACACACACTGGACTCTACACACTCACTGGACTCTACACACACACACACACACACACACACACACTGGACTCCACACACAAACTGGACTCCACACACACACTGGAATCCACACACACACACACACACACACACACTGGAATCCACACACACACACACTGGACTCCACTCACACTGGACTCCACTCACACACTGGACTCTACTCACACACTGGACTCTACTCACGCACTGGACTCTACACACGCACTGGACTCTACACACGCACTGGACTCTACACACGCACTAGACTCTACACACACACTGGATTCTTCACACGGTCACACTGGACTCCACACACACACTGGAATCCACACACACACACACACACACACACACACTGGAATCCACACACACACACACTGGACTCCACTCACACTGGACTCCACTCACACACTGGACTCTACTCACACACTGGACTCTACTCACGCACTGGACTCTACACACGCACTGGACTCTACACACGCACTGGACTCTACACACGCACTAGACTCTACACACACACTGGACTCCACACACACACTGGATTCTTCACACACACACACTGGACTCCACACACACTGGACTCCACACACGCACTGGACTCTACACACGCACTAGACTCTACACACACACTGGATTCTTCACACACACACACACTGGACTCCACACACGCACTGGACTCTACTCTCACACACACACACACACACACACTGGACTCTACACACACTGGACTCCACACACGCACTGGACTCTACACACGCACTAGACTCTACACACACACTGGATTCTTCACACACACACACTGGACTCCACACACACACTGGACTCTACTCTCACACACACACACACACACACACTGGACTCTACACACACTGGACTCCACACACGCACTGGACTCCACACACACACACACACACACACTGGACTCTACACACGCACTGGACTCTACACACGCACTGGACTCTACACACGCACTGGACTCTACACACGCACTGGACTCTACTCACACACTAGACTCTACTCACACACAAGACTGTACTCACACACTGGACTTCACACACACATACACGCACTGGACTCTACACACAAACTGGACTCCACACACAAACTGGACTCCACACAAAACTGGACACCACACACACACACTGGACTCCACACACACACACTGGACTCTACACACGTACTGGACTCTACACACACACACACACACACACACACACACTGGACTCCACACACAAACTGGACCCAACACACACTGGAATCCACACACACACACACACACACTGGACTCCACTCACACTGGACTCCACTCACACACTGGACTCTACTCACACACTGGACTCTACTCAC
>NC_092169.1:36485000-36502500 GCF_045791955.1 Oncorhynchus clarkii lewisi | reverse complement strand
CTCACACACTGGACTCTACTCACGCATGGGACTCTACACACGCACTGGACTCTACACACGCACTGGACTCTACTCACACACTGGACTGTACTCACACACTGGACTGTACACACGCACTGGACTCTACACACGCACTGGACTCTACACACGCACTGGACTCTACACACGCACTGGATTCTACACACGCACTGGACTCTACTCACACACTAGACTCTACACACACACTGGACTCCACACACACACACACACACACACACACACACACACACACACACACACACACACACACACACACACACACACACACACACTCACTAGACTCTACATACTCACTGGACTCTACACACGCACTGGACTCTACACACGCACTGGACTCTACACACGCACTGGAATCAACACACCCACACATTGGACTTTACACACCCACACACTGGACTCCACACACACACACACACACACACACACACACACACACACACACACACACACACACACACACACACACACACAGACGCACTGGACTCTACACACACGCACTGGACTCTACACACACACTGGACTCCACACACACACTGGACTCCACACACACACTGGTCTCCACACACACACACACACTGGACTCTACACACAAACTGGACTCCACACACAAACTGGACTCCACACACAAACTGGACTCTACACACACACATTGGACTCCACACACACACACTGGACTCTACACACGCACTGGACTCTACACACACACACACACACACACACACAAACTGGACTCCACACACACACTGGAATCCACACACACACACACACACACACACACTGGAATCCACACACACACACACTGGACTCCACTCACACTGGACTCCACTCACACACTGGACACTACTCACACAGTGGACTCTACTCATGCACTGGACTCTACACACGCACTGGACTCTACACACGCACTGGACTCTACACACGCACTAGACTCTACACACACACTGGATTCTTCACACACACACACTGGACTCCACACACACACTGGACTCTACTCTCACACACACACACTGGACTCTACACACACTGGACTCCACACACACACTGGACTCCACACACACACACACTGGACTCTACACAAACTGGACTCTACACACGCACTGGACTCTACTCACACACACTGGACTCTACAAACACATACACTGGACTCCACACACACACACACTGGACTCTACACACACTGGACTCCACACACACGCACTGGACTCCACATACACGCACTGGACTCTACTCACACACACACACTGGACTCTACACACACTGGACTCCACACACACACACACACACAGGACTCTACACACACACACAGGACTCTACACACACACACTGGACTCCACACACACACTGGACTCTACTCACACACACACACTGGACTCTACACACACTGGACTCCACACACACACACACACACTGGACTCCACACACACACACACACACACACACACACACACACACACACACACACACACACACACACACACACGCACGCACTGGACTCTACACACGCACTGGACTCTACACACACACTGGAATCTACACACCCACACACTGCTCCACACACACACACACACTGGACTCCACACACAAACTGGACTCCACACACACACACACACACTGGACTCCACACACACACACTGGACTCTACACACGCACTGGACTCTACACAAACACACACACACTGGACTCTACACACGCACTGGACTCTACACACGCACTGGACTCTACACACACACACACACTGGACTCTACACACACTGGACTCTACACACACGCACACAGGACTCTACACACACACACACTGGACTCCACACACACACTGGACTCTACTCACACACACACAAACACACACACACACACTGGACTTTACACACCCACACACTGGACTCCACACACACACACACACACACACACACACACACACACACACACACACACACACACACACACACACACACACACAGACGCACTGGACTCTACACACAAACTGGACTCCACACACAAACTGGACTCCACACACAAACTGGACTCTACACTCACACACTGGACTCCACACACACACACTGGACTCTACACACGCACTGGACTCTACACACACACACACACACACACACACTGGACTCCACACACACACTGGAATCCACACACACACACACACACACACACACTGGAATCCACACACACACACACTGGACTCCACTCACACTGGACTCCACTCACACACTGGACTCTACTCACACACTGGACTCTACTCACGCACTGGACTCTACACACGCACTGGACTCTACACACGCACTGGACTCTACACACGCACTAGACTCTACACACACACTGGATTCTTCACACGGTCACACTGGACTCCACACACACACTGGAATCCACACACACACACACACACACACACACACTGGAATCCACACACACACACACTGGACTCCACTCACACTGGACTCCACTCACACACTGGACTCTACTCACACACTGGACTCTACTCACGCACTGGACTCTACACACGCACTGGACTCTACACACGCACTGGACTCTACACACGCACTAGACTCTACACACACACTGGACTCCACACACACACTGGATTCTTCACACACACACACAGGACTCCACACACACTGGACTCCACACACGCACTGGACTCTACACACGCACTAGACTCTACACACACACTGGATTCTTCACACACACACACACTGGACTCCACACACACACTGGACTCTACTCTCACACACACACACACACACACACTGGACTCTACACACACTGGACTCCACACACGCACTGGACTCTACACACGCACTAGACTCTACACACACACTGGATTCTTCACACACACACACTGGACTCCACACACACACTGGACTCTACTCTCACACACACACACACACACACACTGGACTCTACACACACTGGACTCCACACACGCACTGGACTCCACACACACACACACACACACACTGGACTCTACACACGCACTGGACTCTACACACGCACTGGACTCTACACACGCACTGGACTCTACACACGCACTGGACTCTACTCACACACTAGACTCTACTCACACACAAGACTGTACTCACACACTGGACTTCACACACACATACACGCACTGGACTCTACACACAAACTGGACTCCACACACAAACTGGACTCCACACAAAACTGGACACCACACACACACACTGGACTCCACACACACACACTGGACTCTACACACGTACTGGACTCTACACACACACACACACACACACACACACACTGGACTCCACACACAAACTGGACCCAACACACACTGGAATCCACACACACACACACACACACTGGACTCCACTCACACTGGACTCCACTCACACACTGGACTCTACTCACACACTGGACTCTACTCACGCACGTGACTCTAAACACGCACTGGACTCTACACACGCACTGGACACTACACACGCACTGGACTCTACTCACACACTGGACTGTACTCACACACTGGACTGTACTCACACACTGGCCTCTACACACGCACTGGACTCTACACACGCACTGGACTCTACACACGCACTGGATTCTACACACGCACTGGACTCTACTCACACACTAGACTCTACTCACACACTGGACTCTACACACGCACTGGACTCTACACACGCACTGGACTCTACACACGCACTGGACTCTACTCACACACCAGACTCTACACACACACTGGACTCTACACACGCACTGGAATCAACACACCTACACATTGGACTTTACACACCCACACACTGGACTCCACACACACACACACACACACACACACACACACACACACACACACACACACACACACACACACACACACACACACACACACACACACACACACACACACACACACACACACACACACGCACTGGACTCTACACACACGCACTGGACTCTACACACAAACTCGACTCCACACACAAACTGGACTCCACACACAAACTGGACACCACACACACACACTGGACTCCACACACACACACTGGACTCTACACACGCACTGGACTCTACACACACACACACACACACACACTGGACTCCACACACAAACTGGACCCAACACACACTGGAATCCACACACACACACACACTGGACTCCACTCACACTGGACTCCACTCACACACTGGACTCTACTCACACACTGGACTCTACTCACGCATGGGACTCTACACACGCACTGGACTCTACACACGCACTGGACTCTACTCACACACTGGACTGTACTCACACACTGGACTGTACACACGCACTGGACTCTACACACGCACTGGACTCTACACACGCACTGGACTCTACACACGCACTGGATTCTACACACGCACTGGGCTCTACTCACACACTAGACTCTACACACACACTGGACTCCACACACACACACACACACACACACACACACACACACACACACACACACACACACACACACACACACACACACACGCACTAGACTCTACATACGCACTGGACTCTACACACGCACTGGACTCTACACACGCACTGGACTCTACACACGCACTGGAATCAACACACCCACACATTGGACTTTACACACCCACACACTGGACTCCACACACACACACACACACACACACACACACACACACACACACACGCACTGGACTCTACACACACGCACTGGACTCTACACACACACTGGACTCCACACACACACTGGACTCCACACACACACTGGTCTCCACACACACACACACACTGGACTCTACACACAAACTGGACTCCACACACAAACTGGACTCCACACACAAACTGGACTCTACACACACACATTGGACTCCACACACACACACTGGACTCTACACACGCACTGGACTCTACACACACACACACACACACACACACAAACTGGACTCCACACACACACTGGAATCCACACACACACACACACACACACACTGGAATCCACACACACACACACTGGACTCCACTCACACTGGACTCCACTCACACACTGGACACTACTCACACAGTGGACTCTACTCATGCACTGGACTCTACACACGCACTGGACTCTACACACGCACTGGACTCTACACACGCACTAGACTCTACACACACACTGGATTCTTCACACACACACACTGGACTCCACACACACACTGGACTCTACTCTCACACACACACACTGGACTCTACACACACTGGACTCCACACACACACTGGACTCCACACACACACACACTGGACTCTACACAAACTGGACTCTACACACGCACTGGACTCTACTCACACACACTGGACTCTACAAACACATACACTGGACTCCACACACACACACACTGGACTCTACACACACTGGACTCCACACACACGCACTGGACTCCACATACACGCACTGGACTCTACTCACACACACACACTGGACTCTACACACACTGGACTCCACACACACACACACACACAGGACTCTACACACACACACAGGACTCTACACACACACACTGGACTCCACACACACACTGGACTCTACTCACACACACACACTGGACTCTACACACACTGGACTCCACACACACACAAACACACTGGACTCCACACACACACACACACACACACACACACACACACACACACACACACACACACACACACGCACGCACTGGACTCTACACACGCACTGGACTCTACACACACACTGGAATCTACACACCCACACACTGCTCCACACACACACACACACTGGACTCCACACACAAACTGGACTCCACACACACACACACACACTGGACTCCACACACACACACTGGACTCTACACACGCACTGGACTCTACACAAACACACACACACTGGACTCTACACACGCACTGGACTCTACACACGCACTGGACTCTACACACACACACACACTGGACTCTACACACACTGGACTCTACACACACTCACACAGGACTCTACACACACACACACTGGACTCCACACACACACTGGACTCTACTCACACACACACAAACACACACACACACACTGGACTTTACACACCCACACACTGGACTCCACACACACACACACACACACACACACACACACACACACACACACACACACACACACACACACACAGACGCACTGGACTCTACACACAAACTGGACTCCACACACAAACTGGACTCCACACACAAACTGGACTCTACACTCACACACTGGACTCCACACACACACACTGGACTCTACACACGCACTGGACTCTACACACACACACACACACACACACACACACTGGACTCCACACACAAACTGGACTCCACACACACACTGGAATCCACACACACACACACACACACACACACTGGAATCCACACACACACACACTGGACTCCACTCACACTGGACTCCACTCACACACTGGACTCTACTCACACACTGGACTCTACTCACGCACTGGACTCTACACACGCACTGGACTCTACACACGCACTGGACTCTACACACGCACTAGACTCTACACACACACTGGATTCTTCACACGGTCACACTGGACTCCACACACACACTGGAATCCACACACACACACACACACACACACACACTGGAATCCACACACACACACACTGGACTCCACTCACACTGGACTCCACTCACACACTGGACTCTACTCACACACTGGACTCTACTCACGCACTGGACTCTACACACGCACTGGACTCTACACACGCACTGGACTCTACACACGCACTAGACTCTACACACACACTGGACTCCACACACACACTGGATTCTTCACACACACACACTGGACTCCACACACACTGGACTCCACACACGCACTGGACTCTACACACGCACTAGACTCTACACACACACTGGATTCTTCACACACACACACACTGGACTCCACACACACACTGGACTCTACTCTCACACACACACACACACACACACTGGACTCTACACACACTGGACTCCACACACGCACTGGACTCTACACACGCACTAGACTCTACACACACACTGGATTCTTCACACACACACACTGGACTCCACACACACACTGGACTCTACTCTCACACACACACACACACACACACTGGACTCTACACACACTGGACTCCACACACGCACTGGACTCCACACACACACACACACACACACTGGACTCTACACACGCACTGGACTCTACACACGCACTGGACTCTACACACGCACTGGACTCTACACACGCACTGGACTCTACTCACACACTAGACTCTACTCACACACAAGACTGTACTCACACACTGGACTTCACACACACATACACGCACTGGACTCTACACACAAACTGGACTCCACACACAAACTGGACTCCACACAAAACTGGACACCACACACACACACTGGACTCCACACACACACACTGGACTCTACACACGTACTGGACTCTACACACACACACACACACACACACACACACTGGACTCCACACACAAACTGGACCCAACACACACTGGAATCCACACACACACACACACACACTGGACTCCACTCACACTGGACTCCACTCACACACTGGACTCTACTCACACACTGGACTCTACTCACGCACGTGACTCTAAACACGCACTGGACTCTACACACGCACTGGACACTACACACGCACTGGACTCTACTCACACACTGGACTGTACTCACACACTGGACTGTACTCACACACTGGCCTCTACACACGCACTGGACTCTACACACGCACTGGACTCTACACACGCACTGGATTCTACACACGCACTGGACTCTACTCACACACTAGACTCTACTCACACACTGGACTCTACACACGCACTGGACTCTACACACGCACTGGACTCTACACACGCACTGGACTCTACTCACACACCAGACTCTACACACACACTGGACTCTACACACGCACTGGAATCAACACACCTACACATTGGACTTTACACACCCACACACTGGACTCCACACACACACACACACACACACACACACACACACACACACACACACACACACACACACACACACACACACACACACACACACACACACACACACACACACACACACACACACGCACTGGACTCTACACACACGCACTGGACTCTACACACAAACTGGACTCCACACACAAACTGGACTCCACACACAAACTGGACACCACACACACACACTGGACTCCACACACACACACTGGACTCTACACACGCACTGGACTCTACACACACACACACACACACACACTGGACTCCACACACAAACTGGACCCAACACACACTGGAATCCACACACACACACACACTGGACTCCACTCACACTGGACTCCACTCACACACTGGACTCTACTCACACACTGGACTCTACTCACGCATGGGACTCTACACACGCACTGGACTCTACACACGCACTGGACTCTACTCACACACTGGACTGTACTCACACACTGGACTGTACACACGCACTGGACTCTACACACGCACTGGACTCTACACACGCACTGGACTCTACACACGCACTGGATTCTACACACGCACTGGACTCTACTCACACACTAGACTCTACACACACACTGGACTCCACACACACACACACACACACACACACACACACACACACACACACACACACACACACACACACACACACACGCACTAGACTCTACATACGCACTGGACTCTACACACGCACTGGACTCTACACACGCACTGGACTCTACACACGCACTGGAATCAACACACCCACACATTGGACTTTACACACCCACACACTGGACTCCACACACACACACACACACACACACACACACACACACACACACACACACACACACACACACAGACGCACTGGACTCTACACACACGCACTGGACTCTACACACACACTGGACTCCACACACACACTGGACTCCACACACACACTGGTCTCCACACACACACACACACTGGACTCTACACACAAACTGGACTCCACACACAAACTGGACTCCACACACAAACTGGACTCTACACACACACATTGGACTCCACACACACACACTGGACTCTACACACGCACTGGACTCTACACACACACACACACACACACACACAAACTGGACTCCACACACACACTGGAATCCACACACACACACACACACACACACTGGAATCCACACACACACACACTGGACTCCACTCACACTGGACTCCACTCACACACTGGACACTACTCACACAGTGGACTCTACTCATGCACTGGACTCTACACACGCACTGGACTCTACACACGCACTGGACTCTACACACGCACTAGACTCTACACACACACTGGATTCTTCACACACACACACTGGACTCCACACACACACTGGACTCTACTCTCACACACACACACTGGACTCTACACACACTGGACTCCACACACACACTGGACTCCACACACACACACACTGGACTCTACACAAACTGGACTCTACACACGCACTGGACTCTACTCACACACACTGGACTCTACAAACACATACACTGGACTCCACACACACACACACTGGACTCTACACACACTGGACTCCACACACACGCACTGGACTCCACATACACGCACTGGACTCTACTCACACACACACACTGGACTCTACACACACTGGACTCCACACACACACACACACACAGGACTCTACACACACACACAGGACTCTACACACACACACTGGACTCCACACACACACTGGACTCTACTCACACACACACACTGGACTCTACACACACTGGACTCCACACACACACTGGACTCTACAAACACATACACTGGACTCCACACACACACACACTGGACTCTACACACACTGGACACACACACACACACACTGGACTCTACACAAACTGGACTCTACACACACACTGGACTCTACTCACACACACTGGACTCTACAAACACATACACTGGACTCCACACACACACACACTGGACTCTACACACACTGGACTCCACACACACACACACACACAGGACTCTACACACACACACAGGACACTACACACACACACTGGACTCCACACACACACTGGACTCTACACACACACACTGGACTCTACACACACTGGACTCCACACACACACAAACACACTGGACTCCACACACACACACACACACACACACACACACACACACACACACACACACACACACACACACACACGCACGCACTGGACTCTACACACGCACTGGACTCTACACACACACTGGAATCTACACACCCACACACTGCTCCACACACACACACACACTGGACTCCACACACAAACTGGACTCCACACACACACACACACACTGGACTCCACACACACACACTGGACTCTACACACGCACTGGACTCTACACAAACACACACACACTGGACTCTACACACGCACTGGACTCTACACACGCACTGGACTCTACACACACACACACACTGGACTCTACACACACTGGACTCTACACACACGCACACAGGACTCTACACACACACACACTGGACTCCACACACACACTGGACTCTACTCACACACACACAAACACACACACACACACTGGACTTTACACACCCACACACTGGACTCCACACACACACACACACACACACACACACACACACACACACACACACACACACACACACACACACACACACAGACGCACTGGACTCTACACACAAACTGGACTCCACACACAAACTGGACTCCACACACAAACTGGACTCTACACTCACACACTGGACTCCACACACACACACTGGACTCTACACACGCACTGGACTCTACACACACACACACACACACACACACTGGACTCCACACACAAACTGGACTCCACACACACACTGGAATCCACACACACACACACACACACACACACTGGAATCCACACACACACACACTGGACTCCACTCACACTGGACTCCACTCACACACTGGACTCTACTCACACACTGGACTCTACTCACGCACTGGACTCTACACACGCACTGGACTCTACACACGCACTGGACTCTACACACGCACTAGACTCTACACACACACTGGATTCTTCACACGGTCACACTGGACTCCACACACACACTGGAATCCACACACACACACACACACACACACACACTGGAATCCACACACACACACACTGGACTCCACTCACACTGGACTCCACTCACACACTGGACTCTACTCACACACTGGACTCTACTCACGCACTGGACTCTACACACGCACTGGACTCTACACACGCACTGGACTCTACACACGCACTAGACTCTACACACACACTGGACTCCACACACACACTGGATTCTTCACACACACACACTGGACTCCACACACACTGGACTCCACACACGCACTGGACTCTACACACGCACTAGACTCTACACACACACTGGATTCTTCACACACACACACACTGGACTCCACACACACACTGGACTCTACTCTCACACACACACACACACACACACTGGACTCTACACACACTGGACTCCACACACGCACTGGACTCTACACACGCACTAGACTCTACACACACACTGGATTCTTCACACACACACACTGGACTCCACACACACACTGGACTCTACTCTCACACACACACACACACACACACTGGACTCTACACACACTGGACTCCACACACGCACTGGACTCCACACACACACACACACACACACTGGACTCTACACACGCACTGGACTCTACACACGCACTGGACTCTACACACGCACTGGACTCTACACACGCACTGGACTCTACACACGCACTGGACTCTACACACGCACTGGACTCTACTCACACACTAGACTCTACTCACACACAAGACTGTACTCACACACTGGACTTCACACACACATACACGCACTGGACTCTACACACAAACTGGACTCCACACACAAACTGGACTCCACACAAAACTGGACACCACACACACACACTGGACTCCACACACACACACTGGACTCTACACACGTACTGGACTCTACACACACACACACACACACACACACACACTGGACTCCACACACAAACTGGACCCAACACACACTGGAATCCACACACACACACACACACACTGGACTCCACTCACACTGGACTCCACTCACACACTGGACTCTACTCACACACTGGACTCTACTCACGCACGTGACTCTAAACACGCACTGGACTCTACACACGCACTGGACACTACACACGCACTGGACTCTACTCACACACTGGACTGTACTCACACACTGGACTGTACTCACACACTGGCCTCTACACACGCACTGGACTCTACACACGCACTGGACTCTACACACGCACTGGATTCTACACACGCACTGGACTCTACTCACACACTAGACTCTACTCACACACTGGACTCTACACACGCACTGGACTCTACACACGCACTGGACTCTACACACGCACTGGACTCTACTCACACACCAGACTCTACACACACACTGGACTCTACACACGCACTGGAATCAACACACCTACACATTGGACTTTACACACCCACACACTGGACTCCACACACACACACACACACACACACACACACACACACACACACACACACACACACACACACACACACACACACACACACACACACACACACACACACACACACACACACACACACACGCACTGGACTCTACACACACGCACTGGACTCTACACACAAACTGGACTCCACACACAAACTGGACTCCACACACAAACTGGACACCACACACACACACTGGACTCCACACACACACACTGGACTCTACACACGCACTGGACTCTACACACACACACACACACACACACTGGACTCCACACACAAACTGGACCCAACACACACTGGAATCCACACACACACACACACTGGACTCCACTCACACTGGACTCCACTCACACACTGGACTCTACTCACACACTGGACTCTACTCACGCATGGGACTCTACACACGCACTGGACTCTACACACGCACTGGACTCTACTCACACACTGGACTGTACTCACACACTGGACTGTACACACGCACTGGACTCTACACACGCACTGGACTCTACACACGCACTGGACTCTACACACGCACTGGATTCTACACACGCACTGGACTCTACTCACACACTAGACTCTACACACACACTGGACTCCACACACACACACACACACACACACACACACACACACACACACACACACACACACACACACACACACACACACGCACTAGACTCTACATACGCACTGGACTCTACACACGCACTGGACTCTACACACGCACTGGACTCTACACACGCACTGGAATCAACACACCCACACATTGGACTTTACACACCCACACACTGGACTCCACACACACACACACACACACACACACACACACACACACACACACACACACACACACACACACACACACAGACGCACTGGACTCTACACACACGCACTGGACTCTACACACACACTGGACTCCACACACACACTGGACTCCACACACACACTGGTCTCCACACACACACACACACTGGACTCTACACACAAACTGGACTCCACACACAAACTGGACTCCACACACAAACTGGACTCTACACACACACATTGGACTCCACACACACACACTGGACTCTACACACGCACTGGACTCTACACACACACACACACACACACACACAAACTGGACTCCACACACACACTGGAATCCACACACACACACACACACACACACTGGAATCCACACACACACACACTGGACTCCACTCACACTGGACTCCACTCACACACTGGACACTACTCACACAGTGGACTCTACTCATGCACTGGACTCTACACACGCACTGGACTCTACACACGCACTGGACTCTACACACGCACTAGACTCTACACACACACTGGATTCTTCACACACACACACTGGACTCCACACACACACTGGACTCTACTCTCACACACACACACTGGACTCTACACACACTGGACTCCACACACACACTGGACTCCACACACACACACACTGGACTCTACACAAACTGGACTCTACACACGCACTGGACTCTACTCACACACACTGGACTCTACAAACACATACACTGGACTCCACACACACACACACTGGACTCTACACACACTGGACTCCACACACACGCACTGGACTCCACATACACGCACTGGACTCTACTCACACACACACACTGGACTCTACACACACTGGACTCCACACACACACACACACACAGGACTCTACACACACACACAGGACTCTACACACACACACTGGACTCCACACACACACTGGACTCTACTCACACACACACACTGGACTCTACACACACTGGACTCCACACACACACACACACACTGGACTCCACACACACACACACACACACACACACACACACACACACACACACACACACACACACACACGCACGCACTGGACTCTACACACGCACTGGACTCTACACACACACTGGAATCTACACACCCACACACTGCTCCACACACACACACACACTGGACTCCACACACAAACTGGACTCCACACACACACACACACACTGGACTCCACACACACACACTGGACTCTACACACGCACTGGACTCTACACAAACACACACACACTGGACTCTACACACGCACTGGACTCTACACACGCACTGGACTCTACACACACACACACACTGGACTCTACACACACTGGACTCTACACACACGCACACAGGACTCTACACACACACACACTGGACTCCACACACACACTGGACTCTACTCACACACACACAAACACACACACACACACTGGACTTTACACACCCACACACTGGACTCCACACACACACACACACACACACACACACACACACACACACACACACACACACACACACACACACACACACACAGACGCACTGGACTCTACACACAAACTGGACTCCACACACAAACTGGACTCCACACACAAACTGGACTCTACACTCACACACTGGACTCCACACACACACACTGGACTCTACACACGCACTGGACTCTACACACACACACACACACACACACACTGGACTCCACACACACACTGGAATCCACACACACACACACACACACACACACTGGAATCCACACACACACACACTGGACTCCACTCACACTGGACTCCACTCACACACTGGACTCTACTCACACACTGGACTCTACTCACGCACTGGACTCTACACACGCACTGGACTCTACACACGCACTGGACTCTACACACGCACTAGACTCTACACACACACTGGATTCTTCACACGGTCACACTGGACTCCACACACACACTGGAATCCACACACACACACACACACACACACACACTGGAATCCACACACACACACACTGGACTCCACTCACACTGGACTCCACTCACACACTGGACTCTACTCACACACTGGACTCTACTCACGCACTGGACTCTACACACGCACTGGACTCTACACACGCACTGGACTCTACACACGCACTAGACTCTACACACACACTGGACTCCACACACACACTGGATTCTTCACACACACACACTGGACTCCACACACACTGGACTCCACACACGCACTGGACTCTACACACGCACTAGACTCTACACACACACTGGATTCTTCACACACACACACACTGGACTCCACACACACACTGGACTCTACTCTCACACACACACACACACACACACTGGACTCTACACACACTGGACTCCACACACGCACTGGACTCTACACACGCACTAGACTCTACACACACACTGGATTCTTCACACACACACACTGGGCTCCACACACACACTGGACTCTACTCTCACACACACACACACACACACACTGGACTCTACACACACTGGACTCCACACACGCACTGGACTCCACACACACACACACACACACACTGGACTCTACACACGCACTGGACTCTACACACGCACTGGACTCTACACACGCACTGGACTCTACACACGCACTGGACTCTACTCACACACTAGACTCTACTCACACACAAGACTGTACTCACACACTGGACTTCACACACACATACACGCACTGGACTCTACACACAAACTGGACTCCACACACAAACTGGACTCCACACAAAACTGGACACCACACACACACACTGGACTCCACACACACACACTGGACTCTACACACGTACTGGACTCTACACACACACACACACACACACACACACACACACTGGACTCCACACACAAACTGGACCCAACACACACTGGAATCCACACACACACACACACACACTGGACTCCACTCACACTGGACTCCACTCACACACTGGACTCTACTCACACACTGGACTCTACTCACGCACGTGACTCTAAACACGCACTGGACTCTACACACGCACTGGACACTACACACGCACTGGACTCTACTCACACACTGGACTGTACTCACACACTGGACTGTACTCACACACTGGCCTCTACACACGCACTGGACTCTACACACGCACTGGACTCTACACACGCACTGGATTCTACACACGCACTGGACTCTACTCACACACTAGACTCTACTCACACACTGGACTCTACACACGCACTGGACTCTACACACGCACTGGACTCTACACACGCACTGGACTCTACTCACACACCAGACTCTACACACACACTGGACTCTACACACGCACTGGAATCAACACACCTACACATTGGACTTTACACACCCACACACTGGACTCCACACACACACACACACACACACACACACACACACACACACACACACACACACACACACACACACACACACACACACACACACACACACACACACTCTACATACGCACTGGACTCTACACACGCACTGGACTCTACACACGCACTGGACTCTACACACGCACTGGAATCAACACACCCACACATTGGACTTTACACACCCACACACTGGACTCCACACACACACACACACACACACACACACACACAGACGCACTGGACTCTACACACACGCACTGGACTCTACACACACACTGGACTCCACACACACACTGGACTCCACACACACACTGGTCTCCACACACACACACACACTGGACTCTACACACAAACTGGACTCCACACACAAACTGGACTCCACACACAAACTGGACTCTACACACACACATTGGACTCCACACACACACACTGGACTCTACACACGCACTGGACTCTACACACACACACACACACACACACACAAACTGGACTCCACACACACACTGGAATCCACACACACACACACACACACACACTGGAATCCACACACACACACACTGGACTCCACTCACACTGGACTCCACTCACACACTGGACACTACTCACACAGTGGACTCTACTCATGCACTGGACTCTACACACGCACTGGACTCTACACACGCACTGGACTCTACACACGCACTAGACTCTACACACACACTGGATTCTTCACACACACACACTGGACTCCACACACACACTGGACTCTACTCTCACACA
>NC_092169.1:36470000-36475000 GCF_045791955.1 Oncorhynchus clarkii lewisi | reverse complement strand
CTCACACACTGGACTCTACTCACACACTGGACTCTACTCACGCACTGGACTCTACACACGCACTGGACTCTACACACGCACTGGACTCTACACACGCACTAGACTCTACACACACACTGGACTCCACACACACACTGGATTCTTCACACACACACACTGGACTCCACACACACTGGACTCCACACACGCACTGGACTCTACACACGCACTAGACTCTACACACACACTGGATTCTTCACACACACACACACTGGACTCCACACACACACTGGACTCTACTCTCACACACACACACACACACACACTGGACTCTACACACACTGGACTCCACACACGCACTGGACTCTACACACGCACTAGACTCTACACACACACTGGATTCTTCACACACACACACTGGACTCCACACACACACTGGACTCTACTCTCACACACACACACACACACACACTGGACTCTACACACACTGGACTCCACACACGCACTGGACTCCACACACACACACACACACACACTGGACTCTACACACGCACTGGACTCTACACACGCACTGGACTCTACACACGCACTGGACTCTACACACGCACTGGACTCTACTCACACACTAGACTCTACTCACACACAAGACTGTACTCACACACTGGACTTCACACACACATACACGCACTGGACTCTACACACAAACTGGACTCCACACACAAACTGGACTCCACACAAAACTGGACACCACACACACACACTGGACTCCACACACACACACTGGACTCTACACACGTACTGGACTCTACACACACACACACACACACACACACACACACACACACTGGACTCCACACACAAACTGGACCCAACACACACTGGAATCCACACACACACACACACACACTGGACTCCACTCACACTGGACTCCACTCACACACTGGACTCTACTCACACACTGGACTCTACTCACGCACGTGACTCTAAACACGCACTGGACTCTACACACGCACTGGACACTACACACGCACTGGACTCTACTCACACACTGGACTGTACTCACACACTGGACTGTACTCACACACTGGCCTCTACACACGCACTGGACTCTACACACGCACTGGACTCTACACACGCACTGGATTCTACACACGCACTGGACTCTACTCACACACTAGACTCTACTCACACACTGGACTCTACACACGCACTGGACTCTACACACGCACTGGACTCTACACACGCACTGGACTCTACTCACACACCAGACTCTACACACACACTGGACTCTACACACGCACTGGAATCAACACACCTACACATTGGACTTTACACACCCACACACTGGACTCCACACACACACACACACACACACACACACACACACACACACACACACACACACACACACACACACACACACACACACACACACACACACACACACACACACACACACACACACACGCACTGGACTCTACACACACGCACTGGACTCTACACACAAACTGGACTCCACACACAAACTGGACTCCACACACAAACTGGACACCACACACACACACTGGACTCCACACACACACACTGGACTCTACACACGCACTGGACTCTACACACACACACACACACACACACTGGACTCCACACACAAACTGGACCCAACACACACTGGAATCCACACACACACACACACTGGACTCCACTCACACTGGACTCCACTCACACACTGGACTCTACTCACACACTGGACTCTACTCACGCATGGGACTCTACACACGCACTGGACTCTACACACGCACTGGACTCTACTCACACACTGGACTGTACTCACACACTGGACTGTACACACGCACTGGACTCTACACACGCACTGGACTCTACACACGCACTGGACTCTACACACGCACTGGATTCTACACACGCACTGGACTCTACTCACACACTAGACTCTACACACACACTGGACTCCACACACACACACACACACACACACACACACACACACACACACACACACACACACACACACACACACACACACACACGCACTAGACTCTACATACGCACTGGACTCTACACACGCACTGGACTCTACACACGCACTGGACTCTACACACGCACTGGAATCAACACACCCACACATTGGACTTTACACACCCACACACTGGACTCCACACACACACACACACACACACACACACACACACACACACACACACACACACACACACACACAGACACACAGACGCACTGGACTCTACACACACGCACTGGACTCTACACACACACTGGACTCCACACACACACTGGTCTCCACACACACACACACACTGGACTCTACACACAAACTGGACTCCACACACAAACTGGACTCCACACACAAACTGGACTCTACACACACACATTGGACTCCACACACACACACTGGACTCTACACACGCACTGGACTCTACACACACACACACACACACACACACAAACTGGACTCCACACACACACTGGAATCCACACACACACACACACACACACACTGGAATCCACACACACACACACTGGACTCCACTCACACTGGACTCCACTCACACACTGGACACTACTCACACAGTGGACTCTACTCATGCACTGGACTCTACACACGCACTGGACTCTACACACGCACTGGACTCTACACACGCACTAGACTCTACACACACACTGGATTCTTCACACACACACACTGGACTCCACACACACACTGGACTCTACTCTCACACACACACACTGGACTCTACACACACTGGACTCCACACACACACTGGACTCCACACACACACACACTGGACTCTACACAAACTGGACTCTACACACGCACTGGACTCTACTCACACACACTGGACTCTACAAACACATACACTGGACTCCACACACACACACACTGGACTCTACACACACTGGACTCCACACACACGCACTGGACTCCACATACACGCACTGGACTCTACTCACACACACACACTGGACTCTACACACACTGGACTCCACACACACACACACACACAGGACTCTACACACACACACAGGACTCTACACACACACACTGGACTCCACACACACACTGGACTCTACTCACACACACACACTGGACTCTACACACACTGGACTCCACACACACACACACACACTGGACTCCACACACACACACACACACACACACACACACACACACACACACACACACACACACGCACGCACTGGACTCTACACACGCACTGGACTCTACACACACACTGGAATCTACACACCCACACACTGCTCCACACACACACACACACTGGACTCCACACACAAACTGGACTCCACACACACACACACACACTGGACTCCACACACACACACTGGACTCTACACACGCACTGGACTCTACACACACACACACTGGACTCTACACACGCACTGGACTCTACACACGCACTGGACTCTACACACACACACACACTGGACTCTACACACACTGGACTCTACACACACGCACACAGGACTCTACACACACACACACTGGACTCCACACACACACTGGACTCTACTCACACACACAAACACACACACACACACTGGACTTTACACACCCACACACTGGACTCCACACACACACACACACACACACACACACACACACACACACACACACACACACACACACACACACACACACACACACACACACACAGACGCACTGGACTCTACACACACACGCACTGGACTCTACACACACACACTGGACTCCACACACACACTGGACTCCACACACACACTGGTCTCCACACACACACACACTGGACTCTACACACAAACTGGACTCCACAAACAAACTGGACTCCACACACAAACTGGACTCTACACTCACACACTGGACTCCACACACACACACTGGACTCTACACACGCACTGGACTCTACACACACACACACACACACACACACTGGACTCCACACACAAACTGGACTCCACACACACACTGGAATCCACACACACACACACACACACACACACTGGAATCCACACACACACACACTGGACTCCACTCACACTGGACTCCACTCACACACTGGACTCTACTCACACACTGGACTCTACTCACGCACTGGACTCTACACACGCACTGGACTCTACACACGCACTGGACTCTACACACGCACTGGATTATTCACACGGTCACACTGGACTCCACACACACACTGGAATCCACACACACACACACACACACACACACACTGGAATCCACACACACACACACTGGACTCCACTCACACACTGGACTCTACTCACACACTAGACTCTACTCACACACTGGATGTACTCACACACTGGACTCTACACACGCACTGGACTCTACACACGCACTGGACTCTACACACGCACTGGACTCTACTCACACACTAGACTCTACACACACACTGGACTCCACACACACACACACACACACACACAAACACACACACACACACACACGCACTGGACTCTACATACGCACTGGACTCTACACACGCACTGGACTCTACACACGCACTGGACTCTACACATGCACTGGAATCAACACACCCACACATTGGACTTTACACACCCACACACTGGACTCCACACACACACACACACACACACACACACACACACACACACACACACACACACACACAGACGCACTGGACTCTACACACACACGCACTGGACTCTACACACACACTGGACTCCACACACACACTGGACTCCACACACACACTGGTCTCCACACACACACACACTGGACTCTACACACAAACTGGACTCCACACACAAACTGGACTCCACACACAAACTGGACTCTACACTCACGCACTGGACTCTACACACACACACACACACACACACACTGGACTCCACACACAAACTGGACTCCACACACACACTGGAATCCACACACACACACACACACACACACACTGGAATCCACACACACACACACTGGACTCCACTCACACTGGACTCCACTCACACACTGGACTCTA
>NC_092169.1:36465000-36467500 GCF_045791955.1 Oncorhynchus clarkii lewisi | reverse complement strand
CACACACTGGACTCCACTCACACTGGACTCCACTCACACACTGGACTCTACTCACACACTGGACTCTACTCACGCATGGGACTCTACACACGCACTGGACTCTACACACGCACTGGACTTTACTCACACACTGGACTGTACTCACACACTGGACTGTACACATGCACTGGACTCTACACACGCACTGGACTCTACACACGCACTGGACTCTACACACGCACTGGATTCTACACACGCACTGGACTCTACTCACACACTAGACTCTACACACACACTGGACTCCACACACACACACACACACACACACACACACACACACACACACACACACACACACACACACACACACACACACGCACGCACTAGACTCTACATACGCACTGGACTCTACACACGCACTGGACTCTACACACGCACTGGACTCTACACACGCACTGGAATCAACACACCCACACATTGGACTTTACACACCCACACACTGGACTCCACACACACACACACACACACACACACACACACACACACACACACACACACACACACACACACACACACACACACAGACGCACTGGACTCTACACACACGCACTGGACTCTACACACACACTGGACTCCACACACACACTGGACTCCACACACACACTGGTCTCCACACACACACACACTGGACTCTACACACAAACTGGACTCCACACACAAACTGGACTCCACACACAAACTGGACTCTACACACACACACTGGACTCCACACACACACACTGGACTCTACACACGCACTGGACTCTACACACACACACACACACACACACAAACTGGACTCCACACACACACTGGAATCCACACACACACACACACACACACTGGAATCCACACACACACACACTGGACTCCACTCACACTGGACTCCACTCACACACTGGACTCTACTCACACACTGGACTCTACTCACGCACTGGACTCTACACACGCACTGGACTCTACACACGCACTGGACTCTACACACGCACTGGACTCTACACACGCACTGGACTCTACACACGCACTAGACTCTACACACACACTGGACTCCACACACACACTGGACTCTACTCTCACACACACACACACACACACTGGACTCTACACACACTGGACTCCACACACGCACTGGACTCTACACACGCACTAGACTCTACACACACACTGGATTCTTCACACACACACACTGGACTCCACACACACACTGGACTCTACTCTCACACACACACACACACACACACTGGACTCTACACACACTGGACTCCACACACGCACTGGACTCCACACACACACACACAAACACACTGGACTCTACACACGCACTGGACTCTACACACGCACTGGACTCTACACACGCACTGGACTCTACACACGCACTGGACTCTACTCACACACTAGACTCTACTCACACACAAGACTGTACTCACACACTGGACTTCACACACACATACACGCACTGGACTCTACACACAAACTGGACTCCACACACAAACTGGACTCCACACACAAACTGGACACCACACACACACACTGGACTCCACACACACACACTGGACTCTACACACGTACTGGACTCTACACACACACACACACACACACACACACACACTGGACTCCACACACAAACTGGACCCAACACACACTGGAATCCACACACACACACACACTGGACTCCACTCACACTGGACTCCACTCACACACTGGACTCTACTCACACACTGGACTCTACTCACGCACGGGACTCTAAACACGCACTGGACTCTACACACGCACTGGACACTACACACGCACTGGACTCTACTCACACACTGGACTGTACTCACACACTGGACTGTACTCACACACTGGCCTATACACACGCACTGGACTCTACACACGCACTGGACTCTACACACGCACTGAATTCTACACACGCACTGGACTCTACTCACACACTAGACTCTACTCACACACTGGACTCTACACACGCACTGGACTCTACACACGCACTGGACTCTACTCACACACCAGACTCTACACACACACTGGACTCTACACACGCACTGGAATCAACACACCCACACATTGGACTTTACACACCCACACACTGGACTCCACACACACACACACACACACACACACACACACACACACACACACACACACACACACACACACACACACACACACACACACACACACACACACACACACACACACACACACACACACACGCACTGGACTCTACACACACGCACTGGACTCTACAAACAAACTGGACTCCACACACAAACTGGACTCCACACACAAACTGGACACCACACACACACACTGGACTCTACACACACACACACACACACTGGACTCCACACACAAACTGGACCCAACACACACTGGAATCCACACACACACACACACTGGACTCCACTCACACTGGACCCTACTCACACACTGGACTCTACTCACACACTGGACTCTACTAACGCATGGGACTCTACACACG
>NC_092169.1:36450000-36462500 GCF_045791955.1 Oncorhynchus clarkii lewisi | reverse complement strand
CACACACACACACTGGACTCTACACACGCACTGGACTCTACACACACACACACACACACACACTGGACTCCACACACAAACTGGACCCAACACACACTGGAATCCACACACACACACACACTGGACTCCACTCACACTGGACTCCACTCACACACTGGACTCTACTCACACACTGGACTCTACTCACGCATGGGACTCTACACACGCACTGGACTCTACACACGCACTGGACTCTACTCACACACTGGACTGTACTCACACACTGGACTGTACACACGCACTGGACTCTACACACGCACTGGACTCTACACACGCACTGGACTCTACACACGCACTGGATTCTACACACGCACTGGACTCTACTCACACACTAGACTCTACACACACACTGGACTCCACACACACACACACACACACACACACACACACACACACACACACACACACACACACACACGCACTAGACTCTACATACGCACTGGACTCTACACACGCACTGGACTCTACACACGCACTGGAATCAACACACCCACACATTGGACTTTACACACCCACACACTGGACTCCACACACACACACACACACACACACACACACACACACACACACACACACACACACACACACACACAGACGCACTGGACTCTACACACACGCACTGGACTCTACACACACACTGGACTCCACACACACACTGGACTCCACACACACACTGGTCTCCACACACACACACACACTGGACTCTACACACAAACTGGACTCCACACACAAACTGGACTCCACACACAAACTGGACTCTACACACACACATTGGACTCCACACACACACACTGGACTCTACACACGCACTGGACTCTACACACACACACACACACACACACACAAACTGGACTCCACACACACACTGGAATCCACACACACACACACACACACACACTGGAATCCACACACACACACACTGGACTCCACTCACACTGGACTCCACTCACACACTGGACACTACTCATACAGTGGACTCTACTCATGCACTGGACTCTACACACGCACTGGACTCTACACACGCACTGGACTCTACACACGCACTAGACTCTACACACACACTGGATTCTTCACACACACACACTGGACTCCACACACACACTGGACTCTACTCTCACACACACACACTGGACTCTACACACACTGGACTCCACACACACACTGGACTCCACACACACACACACTGGACTCTACACAAACTGGACTCTACACACGCACTGGACTCTACTCACACACACTGGACTCTACAAACACATACACTGGACTCCACACACACACACACTGGACTCTACACACACTGGACTCCACACACACGCACTGGACTCCACATACACGCACTGGACTCTACTCACACACACACACTGGACTCTACACACACTGGACTCCACACACACACACACACACACACAGGACTCTACACACACACACAGGACTCTACACACACACACTGGACTCCACACACACACTGGACTCTACTCACACACACACACTGGACTCTACACACACTGGACTCCACACACACACACACACACTGGACTCCACACACACACACACACACACACACACACACACACACACACACACACACACACACACGCACGCACTGGACTCTACACACGCACTGGACTCTACACACACACTGGAATCTACACACCCACACACTGCTCCACACACACACACACACTGGACTCCACACACAAACTGGACTCCACACACACACACACACACTGGACTCCACACACACACACTGGACTCTACACACGCACTGGACTCTACACACACACACACACTGGACTCTACACACGCACTGGACTCTACACACGCACTGGACTCTACACACACACACACACTGGACTCTACACACACTGGACTCTACACACACGCACACAGGACTCTACACACACACACACTGGACTCCACACACACACTGGACTCTACTCACACACACACAAACACACACACACACACTGGACTTTACACACCCACACACTGGACTCCACACACACACACACACACACACACACACACACACACACACACACACACACACACACACACACACACACACACACACACACACACACACACAGACGCACTGGACTCTACACACACACGCACTGGACTCTACACACACACACTGGACTCCACACACACACTGGACTCCACACACACACTGGTCTCCACACACACACACACTGGACTCTACACACAAACTGGACTCCACAAACAAACTGGACTCCACACACAAACTGGACTCTACACTCACACACTGGACTCCACACACACACACTGGACTCTACACACGCACTGGACTCTACACACACACACACACACACACACACTGGACTCCACACACAAACTGGACTCCACACACACACTGGAATCCACACACACACACACACACACACACACACACTGGAATCCACACACACACACACTGGACTCCACTCACACTGGACTCCACTCACACACTGGACTCTACTCACACACTGGACTCTACTCACGCACTGGACTCTACACATGCACTGGACTCTACACACGCACTGGACTCTACACACGCACTGGATTCTTCACACGGTCACACTGGACTCCACACACACACTGGAATCCACACACACACACACACACACACACACACTGGAATCCACACACACACACACTGGACTCCACTCACACACTGGACTCTACTCACACACTAGACTCTACTCACACACTGGATGTACTCACACACTGGACTCTACACACGCACTGGACTCTACACACGCACTGGACTCTACACACGCACTGGACTCTACTCACACACTAGACTCTACACACACACTGGACTCCACACACACACACACACACACACACAAACACACACACACACACACACGCACTGGACTCTACATACGCACTGGACTCTACACACGCACTGGACTCTACACACGCACTGGACTCTACACATACACTGGAATCAACACACCCACACATTGGACTTTACACACCCACACACTGGACTCCACACACACACACACACACACACACACACACACACACACACACACACACACACAGACGCACTGGACTCTACACACACACGCAATGGACTCTACACACACACTGGACTCCACACACACACTGGACTCCACACACACACTGGTCTCCACACACACACACACTGGACTCTACACACAAACTGGACTCCACACACAAACTGGACTCCACACACAAACTGGACTCTACACTCACGCACTGGACTCTACACACACACACACACACACACACACTGGACTCCACACACAAACTGGACTCCACACACACACTGGAATCCACACACACACACACACACACACACACTGGAATCCACACACACACACACTGGACTCCACTCACACTGGACTCCACTCACACACTGGACTCTACTCACACACTGGACTCTACTCACGCACTGGACTCTACACACGCACTGGACTCTACACACGCACTGGACTCTACACACGCACTGGATTCTTCACACGGTCACACTGGACTCCACACACACACTGGAATCCACACACACACACACACACACACACACACACTGGAATCCACACACACACACACTGGACTCCACTCACACTGGACTCCACTCACACACTGGACTCTACTCACACACTAGACTCTACTCACACACTGGATGTACTCACACACTGGACTCTACACACGCACTGGACTCTACACACGCACTGGACTCTACACACGCACTGGACTCTACTCACACACTAGACTCTACACACACACTGGACTCCACACACACACACACACACACACACAAACACACACACACACACACACGCACTGGACTCTACATACGCACTGGACTCTACACACGCACTGGACTCTACACACGCACTGGACTCTACACATGCACTGGAATCAACACACCCACACATTGGACTTTACACACCCACACACTGGACTCCACACACACACACACACACACACACACACACACACACACACACACACACACACACAGACGCACTGGACTCTACACACACACGCACTGGACTCTACACACACACTGGACTCCACACACACACTGGACTCCACACACACACTGGTCTCCACACACACACACACTGGACTCTACACACAAACTGGACTCCACACACAAACTGGACTCCACACACAAACTGGACTCTACACTCACACACTGGACTCCACACACACACACTGGACTCTACACACGCACTGGACTCTACACACACACACACACACACACACACTGGACTCCACACACAAACTGGACTCTACACACACACTGGATTCTTCACACGGTCACACTGGACTCCACACACACACTGGAATCCACACACACACACACACACACACACACGCTGGAATCCACACACACACACACTGGACTCCACTCACACTGGACTCCACTCACACACTGGACTCTACTCACACACTGGACTCTACTCACGCACTGGACTCTACACACGCACTGGACTCTACACACACACTGGACTCTACACACGCACTAGACTCTACACACGCACTAGACTCTACACACACACTGGACTCCACACACACACTGGACTCTACTCTCACACACACACACACACTGGACTCTACACACACTGGACTCCACACACGCACTGGACTCTACACACGCACTGGACTCTACACACACACTGGACTCCACACACACACTGGACTCCACACACACACTGGTCTCCACACACACACACACTGGACTCTACACACAAACTGGACTCCACACACAAACTGGACTCCACACACAAACTGGACTCTACACTCACACACTGGACTCCACACACACACACTGGACTCTACACACGCACTGGACTCTACACACACACACACACACACACACACTGGACTCCACACACAAACTGGACTCTACACACACACTGGATTCTTCACACGGTCACACTGGACTCCACACACACACTGGAATCCACACACACACACACACACACACACACGCTGGAATCCACACACACACACACTGGACTCCACTCACACTGGACTCCACTCACACACTGGACTCTACTCACACACTGGACTCTACTCACGCACTGGACTCTACACACGCACTGGACTCTACACACACACTGGACTCTACACACGCACTAGACTCTACACACGCACTAGACTCTACACACACACTGGACTCCACACACACACTGGACTCTACTCTCACACACACACACACACTGGACTCTACACACACTGGACTCCACACACGCACTGGACTCTACACACGCACTAGACTCTACACACACACTGGATTCTTCACACACACACACTGGACTCCACACACACACTGGACTCTACTCTCACACACACACACACACACACACTGGACTCTACACACACTGGACTCCACACACGCACTGGACTCCACACACACACACACACACACACACTGGACTCTACACACGCACTGGACTCTACACACGCACTGGACTCTACACACGCACTGGACTCTACTCACACACTAGACTCTACTCACACACAAGACTGTATTCACACACTGGACTTCACACACACATACACGCACTGGACTCTACACACAAACTGGACTCCACACACAAACTGGACTCCACACAAAACTGGACACCACACACACACACTGGACTCCACACACACACACTGGACTCTACACACGTACTGGACTCTACACACACACACACACACACACACACACACTGGACTCCACACACAAACTGGACCCAACACACACTGGAATCCACACACACACACACACACTGGACTCCACTCACACTGGACTCCACTCACACACTGGACTCTACTCACACACTGGACTCTACTCACGCACGTGACTCTAAACACGCACTGGACTCTACACACGCACTGGACACTACACACGCACTGGACTCTACTCACACACTGGACTGTACTCACACACTGGACTGTACTCACACACTGGCCTCTACACACGCACTGGACTCTACACACGCACTGGACTCTACACACGCACTGGATTCTACACACGCACTGGACTCTACTCACACACTAGACTCTACTCACACACTGGACTCTACACACGCACTGGACTCTACACACGCACTGGACTCTACACACGCACTGGACTCTACTCACACACCAGACTCTACACACACACTGGACTCTACACACGCACTGGAATCAACACACCCACACATTAGACTTTACACACCCACACACTGGACTCCACACACACACACACACACACACACACACACACACACACACACACACACACACACACACACACACACACACACACACACACACACACACGCACTGGACTCTACACACACGCACTGGACTCTACACACAAACTGGACTCCACACACAAACTGGACTCCACACACAAACTGGACACCACACACACACACTGGACTCCACACACACACACTGGACTCTACACACGCACTGGACTCTACACACACACACACACACACACACTGGACTCCACACACAAACTGGACCCAACACACACTGGAATCCACACACACACACACACTGGACTCCACTCACACTGGACTCCACTCACACACTGGACTCTACTCACACACTGGACTCTACTCACGCATGGGACTCTACACACGCACTGGACTCTACACACGCACTGGACTCTACTCACACACTGGACTGTACTCACACACTGGACTGTACACATGCACTGGACTCTACACACGCACTGGACTCTACACACGCACTGGACTCTACACACGCACTGGATTCTACACACGCACTGGACTCTACTCACACACTAGACTCTACACACACACTGGACTCCACACACACACACACACACACACACACACACACACACACACACACACACACACACACACACACACACACACACACACGCACTAGACTCTACATACGCACTGGACTCTACACACGCACTGGACTCTACACACGCACTGGACTCTACACACGCACTGGAATCAACACACCCACACATTGGACTTTACACACCCACACACTGGACTCCACACACACACACACACACACACACACACACACACACACACACACACACACACACACACACACACACACACACACACACACACACAGACGCACTGGACTCTACACACACGCACTGGACTCTACACACACACTGGACTCCACACACACACTGGACTCCACACACACACTGGTCTCCACACACACACACACTGGACTCTACACACAAACTGGACTCCACACACAAACTGGACTCCACACACAAACTGGACTCTACACACACACACTGGACTCCACACACACACACTGGACTCTACACACGCACTGGACTCTACACACACACACACACACACACAAACTGGACTCCACACACACACTGGAATCCACACACACACACACACACACACTGGAATCCACACACACACACACTGGACTCCACTCACACTGGACTCCACTCACACACTGGACTCTACTCACACACTGGACTCTACTCACGCACTGGACTCTACACACGCACTGGACTCTACACACGCACTGGACTCTACACACGCACTGGACTCTACACACGCACTGGACTCTACACACGCACTAGACTCTACACACACACTGGACTCCACACACACACTGGACTCTACTCTCACACACACACACACACACACTGGACTCTACACACACTGGACTCCACACACGCACTGGACTCTACACACGCACTAGACTCTACACACACACTGGATTCTTCACACACACACACTGGACTCCACACACACACTGGACTCTACTCTCACACACACACACACACACACACTGGACTCTACACACACTGGACTCCACACACGCACTGGACTCCACACACACACACACACACACACTGGACTCTACACACGCACTGGACTCTACACACGCACTGGACTCTACACACGCACTGGACTCTACACACGCACTGGACTCTACTCACACACTAGACTCTACTCACACACAAGACTGTACTCACACACTGGACTTCACACACACATACACGCACTGGACTCTACACACAAACTGGACTCCACACACAAACTGGACTCCACACACAAACTGGACACCACACACACACACTGGACTCCACACACACACACTGGACTCTACACACGTACTGGACTCTACACACACACACACACACACACACACACACACTGGACTCCACACACAAACTGGACCCAACACACACTGGAATCCACACACACACACACACTGGACTCCACTCACACTGGACTCCACTCACACACTGGACTCTACTCACACACTGGACTCTACTCACGCACGGGACTCTAAACACGCACTGGACTCTACACACGCACTGGACACTACACACGCACTGGACTCTACTCACACACTGGACTGTACTCACACACTGGACTGTACTCACACACTGGCCTATACACACGCACTGGACTCTACACACGCACTGGACTCTACACACGCACTGGATTCTACACACGCACTGGACTCTACTCACACACTAGACTCTACTCACACACTGGACTCTACACACGCACTGGACTCTACACACGCACTGGACTCTACTCACACACCAGACTCTACACACACACTGGACTCTACACACGCACTGGAATCAACACACCCACACATTGGACTTTACACACCCACACACTGGACTCCACACACACACACACACACACACACACACACACACACACACACACACACACACACACACACACACACACACACACACACACACACACACACACACACACACACACACACACACACACACACACACGCACTGGACTCTACACACACGCACTGGACTCTACAAACAAACTGGACTCCACACACAAACTGGACTCCACACACAAACTGGACACCACACACACACACTGGACTCTACACACACACACACACACACTGGACTCCACACACAAACTGGACCCAACACACACTGGAATCCACACACACACACACACTGGACTCCACTCACACTGGACCCTACTCACACACTGGACTCTACTCACACACTGGACTCTACTAACGCATGGGACTCTACACACGCACTGGACTCTACACACGCACTGGACTCTACTCACACACTAGACTCTACTCACACACTGGACTGTACTCACACACTGGACTCTACACACGCACTGGACTCTACACACGCACTGGACTCTACACACGCACTGGATTCTACACACGCACTGGACTCTACTCACACACTAGACTCTACACACACACTGGACTCCACACACACACACACACACACACACACACACACACACACACACACACACACACACACACACACACACACACACACACGCACTAGACTCTACATACGCACTGGACTCTACACACGCACTGGACTCTACACACGCACTGGACTCTACACACGCACTGGAATCAACACACCCCAACATTGGACTTTACACACCCACACACTGGACTCCACACACACACACACACACACACACACACACACACACACACACACACACACACACACACACACACACACACACACACACACACACACACACACACTGGACTCTACACACACGCACTGGACTCTACACACAAACTGGACTCCACACACAAACTGGACTCCACACACAAACTGGACACCACACACACACACTGGACTCCACACACACACACTGGACTCTACACACGCACTGGACTCTACACACACACACACACACACACACTGGACTCCACACACAAACTGGACCCAACACACACTGGAATCCACACACACACACACACTGGACTCCACTCACACTGGACTCCACTCACACACTGGACTCTACTCACACACTGGACTCTACTCACGCATGGGACTCTACACACGCACTGGACTCTACACACGCACTGGACTCTACTCACACACTGGACTGTACTCACACACTGGACTGTACACATGCACTGGACTCTACACACGCACTGGACTCTACACACGCACTGGACTCTACACACGCACTGGATTCTACACACGCACTGGACTCTACTCACACACTAGACTCTACACACACACTGGACTCCACACACACACACACACACACACACACACACACACACACACACACACACACACACACACACACACACACACGCACTAGACTCTACATACGCACTGGACTCTACACACGCACTGGACTCTACACACGCACTGGACTCTACACACGCACTGGAATCAACACACCCACACATTGGACTTTACACACCCACACACTGGACTCCACACACACACACACACACACACACACACACACACACACACACACACACACACACACACACACACACACACACACACACACACACAGACGCACTGGACTCTACACACACGCACTGGACTCTACACACACACTGGACTCCACACACACACTGGACTCCACACACACACTGGTCTCCACACACACACACACTGGACTCTACACACAAACTGGACTCCACACACAAACTGGACTCCACACACAAACTGGACTCTACACACACACACTGGACTCCACACACACACACTGGACTCTACACACGCACTGGACTCTACACACACACACACACACACACACAAACTGGACTCCACACACACACTGGAATCCACACACACACACACACACACACACTGGAATCCACACACACACACACTGGACTCCACTCACACTGGACTCCACTCACACACTGGACTCTACTCACACACTGGACTCTACTCACGCACTGGACTCTACACACGCACTGGACTCTACACACGCACTGGACTCTACACACGCACTGGACTCTACACACGCACTGGACTCTACACACGCACTAGACTCTACACACACACTGGACTCCACACACACACTGGACTCTACTCTCACACACACACACACACACACTGGACTCTACACACACTGGACTCCACACACGCACTGGACTCTACACACGCACTAGACTCTACACACACACTGGATTCTTCACACACACACACTGGACTCCACACACACACTGGACTCTACTCTCACACACACACACACACACACACTGGACTCTACACACACTGGACTCCACACACGCACTGGACTCCACACACACACACACACACACACTGGACTCTACACACGCACTGGACTCTACACACGCACTGGACTCTACACACGCACTGGACTCTACACACGCACTGGACTCTACTCACACACTAGACTCTACTCACACACAAGACTGTACTCACACACTGGACTTCACACACACATACACGCACTGGACTCTACACACAAACTGGACTCCACACACAAACTGGACTCCACACACAAACTGGACACCACACACACACACTGGACTCCACACACACACACTGGACTCTACACACGTACTGGACTCTACACACACACACACACACACACACACACACACTGGACTCCACACACAAACTGGACCCAACACACACTGGAATCCACACACACACACACACTGGACTCCACTCACACTGGACTCCACTCACACACTGGACTCTACTCACACACTGGACTCTACTCACGCACGGGACTCTAAACACGCACTGGACTCTACACACGCACTGGACACTACACACGCACTGGACTCTACTCACACACTGGACTGTACTCACACACTGGACTGTACTCACACACTGGCCTATACACACGCACTGGACTCTACACACGCACTGGACTCTACACACGCACTGGATTCTACACACGCACTGGACTCTACTCACACACTAGACTCTACTCACACACTGGACTCTACACACGCACTGGACTCTACACACGCACTGGACTCTACTCACACACCAGACTCTACACACACACTGGACTCTACACACGCACTGGAATCAACACACCCACACATTTGACTTTACACACCCACACACTGGACTCCACACACACACACACACACACACACACACACACACACACACACACACACACACACACACACACACACACACACACACACACACACACACACACGCACTGGACTCTACACACACGCACTGGACTCTACAAACAAACTGGACTCCACACACAAACTGGACTCCACACACAAACTGGACACCACACACACACACTGGACTCTACACACACACACACACACACTGGACTCCACACACAAACTGGACCCAACACACACTGGAATCCACACACACACACACACTGGACTCCACTCACACTGGACCCTACTCACACACTGGACTCTACTCACACACTGGACTCTACTAACGCATGGGACTCTACACACGCACTGGACTCTACACACGCACTGGACTCTACTCACACACTAGACTCTACTCACACACTGGACTGTACTCACACACTGGACTCTACACACGCACTGGACTCTACACACGCACTGGACTCTACACACGCACTGGATTCTACACACGCACTGGACTCTACTCACACACTAGACTCTACACACACACTGGACTCCACACACACACACACACACACACACACACACACACACACACACACACACACACACAC